>NC_056750.1:365008049-365055549 GCF_019279795.1 Protopterus annectens | reverse complement strand
GTAGAGCTCTTATTGTAAATAAGTATTTTCGTCTTACTACTTCGCATTCCGAAATGACGTCAGTCAGCCAGCAATCCATAGACATTCCGAAAAAACGTAATGATAGAGACCACACAAGGCTAAGCTTTCCAGCGACTCTGCCTGTAATCAGGTTGTCCGTTCTCCGGAATTCAGTGACGCGCTTTCACAGCCCCTGATGTCCAATATGATCTCTGTGCAGGCCTCTCCCGGGGTTCCTATCAGATAGTCGAACTTCTGCAATTTCGAACCTCATATGGTCGAGACCATAAGTTCGAATTTGCAGACGTTCGAGCGTTTCAACGGAAATCTCCGTAAGGGGAGGTTTCCATTTTGTTCAATGTGGTGCGATCTCGGAGTTGGTATATTTAAGTAGTGGGGAGTGCTGGGGGGCTTGGCCCCCTGTTTACAACAGTTTATTTTGTCTACTTTTTTTGTTTTTTTTTTTATCCATAGTCGAAGTTTTTTATCTTCGAGCAGGATGGTTCGAACATTCCGTGTTCGAAGTTATTAAACTTTGACTATGTGATATAGACCCCTCTACCGTGACCCTTTCGGAGTCCTGTATGTTGCAGAAATCTTCTGAGCCTTTGGTCGTCTCTCCATGGTAGAGTCCGGAGCCGCGACGTAGGCATCGGCTTCTGAGGAGGCCTCTCGCACCACCGATTCTAGACAGAAGTAGACGTCCTCTCATCTGACTACCGCTTCTCTCAAACTGATGGATTCTCTTAAGCCTCTAGTCTCCATCTTACTCTTGCTCCACCTCCCCAAGCACAAATGCTTAATATAGCGGAGGATCTTCTCTCCCTTATCAGGGGTAGTCAGGCCACATCTTCTAAAAGGAAGAGACCCTTCTCCTGAAGTACTGTCAGAACAGGATTCTGAGGAGTCTGATTATTCTGTTTTTGAAGATAAACAGCAGCCTGTTACTGCTTATGAAGACTCAGATGCAGAGGAATACATTCCTTCTGCCTCCCCACCAGAAGACCTTTGGGGAAACCCTACACACCCTCAGGGAACATTTCCACTGGGAATCTCAGGACTTCCCTCATTCTAAGAAAAGACTAGACCTGCCCCAGCACAGACCCCTGGCCATCCCCCATATTTTAGAAGTGGTGGGTGATGTTTTCCATGAATCTAGCTTAGCCCATGATGCCCTCCCACCCATTACAGAGTGCCGGATTCCCACAAATACCTGTACAGAAATCCTGCTGCAGACCTGGCGGTCATTACACAGGGACCAAAAGGAGCTAAAGTTAGTTCTGCAAAGAATCCTATCCCTTCTGACAAGGAATCCAGAGCTCTGGACAGATGGAGTAAAAATATACACCTCTGCAACCTTAGCTGTCAGAGCACTCAACTCTCAGTTCCATATGTTAAAATATCAGCAGCACACTTTGAAATTATTAAACAAAATATTTCTTCTTTTCCTGACTGCCAATTCTAAAGAGTTGGGAGATTTACTGCACTCTACTTGTCTCTTGTAATTTGTGTGTATACTGATCATGTCTAAATAACTAAATGTGTCTAATTTTTCTTTGTGGAGCTTTTCTCCCCGGGCCTCTGCTGAAAAAGTGCCTTTTCGGCTCAGTCAGACACCCCCGGTTAACAAATGTAAAATAAATAAATAAAAATAAAGTGGCCAAACGCTCTTTGCACTGTTGATATGACGCACTAGAAGCCTAAATTAGGGCAGCGGTGTTAGGATCTGTTATTAGGAGAAATGCATGGTTGAAGGAACATCCTCTCCCTGATCATGTCAAGTCCAAATTAATTGATACACCCTTGGATAAAAGACTGCTTGCTTGGAATTAAAGCAGAAGTAGTGCTTAAAAAATGGAAGACAAAGCAAAATCTATGCAAACAGTAAAAGATTTCTTTCAGGTCCAATGTACCAGGTTCAGCAGGAATTTCCCCTCTAAGCACTGGTCCTTTCCTGCACCTAGTAGACAGGGGCAAGGTAAGCCCCGTAGGGACAGACCACCCTGGACTTTATCCCAGGGACAGCAGAGAACCAAACAGTGGACTTCATCCATTAAGGCAGGGAATTCTAAGCAACCCTTCCATGACAAAACTTAGTGACTCCCTCTGCCCTCCTTTCACACCAAAAGCTAGGAGGAAGGCTCTCCCTCTGCAAAGAAAATTGGCTTTTTGTAACCAAAGACCAATGGGTCTTAAAGATCATGTTTCAGGGATACAAATTCTCTTTCAACGAACTCCCAATTCCAAGAGGATACCCAGACTAGCCTCTAAATCAGTGGGCAGAGGCATTAAAACAAGTTCAAATTCTCATATCCCAGGGGGCAGTAGAACCTGTTCCCGCAGACCAAACAGGGAAAGGCTTTCATTCCAGACTATTTCTTGTTCCCAGAAGGGCACTTGGTGCCCCATATTGGGTCTATCCATTCTGAACACCTCCCTACTGGTCCCCAAATTCAAAATGCTAAATTTGCAGCAGCTGCTGCCTATGCTGACAAAAAATGTCTGATTAGTGACCCTAGACCTAAAGGATGCCTACCTCCTCAGCCCCAAAAGGGAGTCCTGGAGGAAATTCCTGTGCTTCAGGACAGACTTACAACGCTTTCAGTTCTTTGCACTACCCTTTGGCTTATCTACTTTACCCAGGGTATTGACCAAATGCTTAGCCCCGGCCATAGCATTTTGCAGGCAGAGAAATATTCTGATTTACCTTTATCTGGACAACTGCCTCATTCAGGGAGAGTGCAAAGAAAAGCTGCTCCAGGACCACCTCTTTGTCAAAACCATCCTAATCTCCTTAGGGTTCACCATCAATGAAAAGAAATCTAAGCAGACTCTCTCCAGGAGGATCATTTTCCTGGGAGCACTGCTGGACACAGCATCTCAAATGGCCTTCCTGTCTCCCGAAAAGCAGAGCTTCCTGTCACTGTACTTTACTCAGCTGGGTTCCAGAAGTCGCCTCACTGTGAGGAAGTTCCTGCAAGCTTTGGGGTACATGGCATCTTGCATCCTTCTAATTCCACGAGCAAACTTTTAGTGGTATCTAAAGAAGCATTGGTGTCAGCACCCTCAACCTCTAGAGACCCCCTCTCCCTTTGATCCCCTGTATAAGGGCCGGGTTTCTGTGGTGGACAAGGGCCTGTCCCAGGAACAAGGGTCTCCCCTTCATCCGCCACCATACTGGCCAGACTATTACGACCGACACCTCAGACATGGCTTAGGGTGCTCACCTGGCAGGAAGGTGTACCCAAGGCCTTTGGGATGCCCAGCACCTTACTTTACACATAAATCAGAAGGAAATGATGGCAACACAAAAGGCTCTGATATCCTTCAAATCCCATCTCAGTTCAAGGGTGGTCCTTATCAAAACAGACACCACCACTGTAAATGTGGTACATCAACAAACAGGGAGGGACCCAATCTTACCCTCTGTGCAGGCTAGCCATGAACCTCTGGCAGACAGCCTCCTCTATGGGATTGCACCTAATAGCCCAATACCTACCAGGGATCAACAGCTCCCTGGCAGACCACTTAAGTAGAAACTTGCTGGACCCCCACGAATGGCAGCGCCGCAGAAAAATCTTTTTTCAAGTCACTCAGGAGTGGGGAACTCCGGAGGTGGATCTCTTTGCTTTGCACTTCAACCACCAGTTGGGAAAATTCTGTACCAGAGAGCATCACTGCCTAGTGTGGAAGGTGGATGCCTTGACCTTTCCCTGGAACTCTTTGTGTACACATTCCATCCTCTGCGTCTTATCCCCAAGGTACTGATCAAGGTAAGGGAGGAGAGGCCAAAGGCCATCCTCATTTGTCCAGATTGGCCCAGGCAGCATTGGTACCCTTTAATGCGCAGCCTGACATCTCAGCCTCCCAGGCAGCTTCCCCTCATTCTCAGACCTCTTGTCTCAGGTAGGGGGGATGCTGCACCCAGACTTGCAGACACTCAAAATGACAGCATGGCTTATACCCTAAAAGCAAGCAAGGGGCCCCTGTTATGAAAACGGGTCCTGGACATTATCACGGAGGCCCAGCACCAGAAAATCTTACGCAGGAAAATGGAAAAGATTCTACTCCTGGAACCAGTCCAGAGGGGCAGTTCCCTCACATCCTTCCACCCCTCTTATCCTGGGCTGTCTAGTGGAGTTATTAAATTCTGGCCTCACATTCTCTTCTATTAAAATCCATGCCTCATCCATTTCAGGTCGTTTCAATACAGATCCACCCCTGTTCTCACATCCTTTGGTTAAGCAGTTCCTCAGAGGGGCTTTGAATATCAGACCTCCCAGAAGGTCATCCACACCAGCCTGGGACCTGAATTATGTTTTGTAAAAACTAACCTAACCAGCCTTTGAACCTGCTGCTTCAGCAGAACTAAAATATCTCTCCTGGAAGACTGCTTTTCTGCTAGCTGTCACCTCAGCCAGAAGGGTTTCAGAACTTAAGGTATTGATGGCCCTTGAGCCCTTCGTCATTTTCCATGCAGACAGCAGCTCCCTGAGGACTAACCCCTCCTTTATGCCCAAGGTGGCATCTGATGCGACTCTGAACCAGACCATACATCTACCCACCTTCTTCCCTAGCCCTCAAAACAAGGGGGAAAGAATTCTGCACTCGCTAGACGTGCACAGACAGCTCAGATACTACCTAGGCCATACTAAAGCCTTCAGGAAAACAGACCAACTCCTAGTCAGCTTTGCCCCAGGGGCAGAGAGGAAACCATTTCCAAGCAAACCATCTCCAAATGGATATCACACTGCATCCATTTCTGCTACAGATTTCATAGGAAACCTCCCCCTAAGTCTATTTGCACCATTCCACTAGGCAGCCTTCACTTCTACGGCATTCCTGATAGGAGTCCCCACCAGGGACATCTTGGAAACTGCCACCTGGACTTCTGTCCACACCTTTACTAAGCATTACCATCTTCCTCTTCTCTCTAAAGCTATGGCAGGGTTTGCCACTGCAGTTCTGCAGGGCATGCTGACCCAGGCCTAGGTCTGTTACTAATCCTACCACCCTTATCCTCAACTTTGGGAATCCTCCCATAGGTGATGATTGCAACAGTGAAACACGAAGAACATAGTACAGTTGTGTACACTTACCATAAATGTAGATCTTTGAGCTGTATTCACTGTTGCAGTCCTGGTTTCCCTCTCTCCTTCCCCCATGTATCCTCTTTTCTTACGGAGACATAAACTTCATATAGTGGCCTCTTGTCACCAGGTCACCCTTACCATATTTCCTGGGACTCCTGACTGGTTAGGGCAAGAAAAACTGATGTAATGGCATCGGCTGCCTTTCTTGATAGCACTGACGACCTGACATCAGTCAACAAGCTACAGCAGCCGACGCAGAAAAACATTGACTCTGGTATTCGGGCCAGCCGAGGGCTACCACAGTAGGTATAACCCACAGGTGATGACTGCAACAGTGAATAGACTTGAACATCTACATTTATGGTCAAGTGTACACAACTGTACTTTACAGCTTTACCATGTAGTAAGGGTGTCAGGAACCGTACCAAGAGCCCTTGGTCAGCATTATACTGATTACAAACCCTTTCATACATATGAATAAAAGTATAAAAATTATCACCCTCTGTAATTTGTGGAAGAAATTTACTGACTTTTATTGCATCTGGGGTTCAGTTACTCCCTTCCCTGTTACCTCCATTACCCCAGCGAAAAGTCAGCATCTCCCTTTCATGTTGCCTCTGCCTCTTATTTTTTTCAGCCTTCAAATGTCTCTGACTGTCTGCAGATTCGAATGCCATCTGTTTCTCCTTTTTCTTCAGCCTCTAAACGTTTCAGTCTCTGCTGATTCTAGTTCCAACCATTTGGCCTCCAGCTGAACTCCAGACAGATTTTTAAGTCCTCTGAGGAAGGTTGAATTGTGCATTTTCTGACAGTCGTACATACCCAAAGCCAGTCTGGTTGCCCTCCTGGTAGCTGCTGTGTGATGCAGCTTTGGCTAAGGCTGCAATCATTTCTGCTTTAGTGAGGTTGGCATGCCCCATTCCTTTGGTTTGGCACATCTCAGCCAATTTTCTCCTTGTCAGCTTGCCGTACTCATCTGCTGACATCCTTGCCTGTTTTCCTTGACTAAGCTAACACAAAATGAATGAAACTATTGTGATGTGAAACTCAATGTCTACCATGTGGCTGCTTGAGAGTACAAACACCTTCTTTAGTGACCACAGTTTACAGGCTAAATCCACACCACTGAACTGAAAATATCCACAAACCAGGTAACCAAAGGGAGGAAGAACAGCAAAGTCCTCTGTAGAAAACACTCCTTTATTGAATAAAACCACAGTAGTTAAACGCTTTTATCCCTCTCATAGGGACTTCTTCAGAACAATACCATCAAGATTTCCCAGCATTCATATACATTTTTTAAACTTGTCATGTGTAATGACAGGAAATAACAGATGTACTAAAAGCAGCGACGTACTGCTTTTAGTACATCTGTTATTTCCTGGTCATAAGACATGTTTAAAAATGTAGGTGAATCTCCTTTGTCACAACGCTTTCACTGTATGTCTCGGTACAGTAGTCAAGTATTAGCACAGTCAGTGGACACTATTAGTTTACTCCTGAAGTGCAGTAAGTTATTGTATTGTATTTTTTCCCTTGAAAAGTGAATCTAGGTATTGTTCCTTTAAGAGAAGAAATTAATTCCTCAGCTACTGAAATGCCAAGATTTTCTTGTTGACAATTTTTACACTGTATCCTCTCTGAAAATGGCCTTTGCCTAGATATGCCAACCTGGTCAACCAATTATTGAAGGAAGGCAGTTTCATGACTTGATGGAATGCTGTATTTTACAGGATGTGTTAAAAATAGTGAAATGTCTGGAAGATAAGATTGCAGGTATTGCCTTTGAATACTTCAAAAGTAAGGGATGTGAACTCAAAATAGGGGATGGTGGTTGTAAAGCGTGCATGTGTACATGCATAATATTTCAAGCATGGACATCAGTGCCCTTCTAGCCTACCAGTATGCCAGGACCGTTGTTTCCATACTAAATGTCCAACAAGTAGAATAATGCACATTTTAAATGAAGTAAAATCTGTAAGGCACATAAACTGTCTGTTATGTTGCAGTTTTACAGATTTCACATGTAATAATGGGGATTTTGTTTGCATTTTGTTATGTTCACTATGCATGGGTACACACATGCGTAGGATATCATTGCTAGTTTGACTGTATAAATAACTTTCTAAAGTTTTATTTGAATAAAACCTTGCTAAACCCAATCATTTCAGTGATTCTTAAGTGTACATATTCATTAAAAAGGCACTAAAGAAAAATTTGATCTGATGTCAATCTTCACACATAGTCATTGACTGAGTTTATCTGCAGTTATTCCAGCTTCTTCAGAAAAGAGTTGTTAATGAAGGATTTTCCAGAAAGTACACCCATTCCTCCTGTTCTGTGTGCTTTAGAGGATGTGTGAGAGACTACCTGCAGTTTTTCAGCTAATTTGCCACCTACTTCTAAAAGGTGGATAGGATGTATGAAGGTTTTCAGTCTTTTTAAGTTTTATACACTTCTCAAACTTGACCCAGCAGCTGTAGCTATACTTGATTCCACTGTTGCTAATCACTTAATTAATTGCAGTCCTACTCTTTCTGATAAGGATGGGAACATTTATAGGTGTGAGAAAAGTGTGTGTACTTCTGCAACTTTGATTTTTAGAATTTTGAATTGTCAGGCTTGTATGTTAGTTTGTTTTGATACATTGTGGAAGTATGAGGAATGTTTTATTTACTTTTTTTCTTCTGAGGAAAATTCCGCTTTAAATAATTTAATTTTTTCTGTTGCACGGGTCACTAATCATTGTTTGCAGTATGTGTCTGTCTCCCTTGATGTTTCTTGTGGGACTGTGGCCATTGACATTGTTTTGAGGAGGTGTGCATGGCTGTATTCTCAGACCCTCCTAGGTGGTAAAAATGAGATTCTAAGTTCTCCCTTGGATAGAGATTTAATGCTTGGCCCCTGTGCTGCAGAGGTGATCAAAGTGTGATGAAAAGGTCAAGCTGATCCAGGGAATCTCTTGTTTTCCTGTATGCAAAAAAAATGGCCCTCAATCGGCCTTTGATCCCTGTATAAGGGCCGGGTTTCTGTGGTGGACAAGGGCCTGTCCCAGGAACAAGGGTCTCCCCTTCATCCGCCACCATACTGGCCAGACTATTACGACCGACACCTCAGACATGGCTTAGGGTGCTCACCTGGCAGGAAGGTGTACCCAAGGCCTTTGGGATGCCCAGCACCTTACTTTACACATAAATCAGAAGGAAATGATGGCAACACAAAAGGCTCTGATATCCTTCAAATCCCATCTCAGTTCAAGGGTGGTCCTTATCAAAACAGACACCACCACTGTAAATGTGGTACATCAACAAACAGGGAGGGACCCAATCTTACCCTCTGTGCAGGCTAGCCATGAACCTCTGGCAGACAGCCTCCTCTATGGGATTGCACCTAATAGCCCAATACCTACCAGGGATCAACAGCTCCCTGGCAGACCACTTAAGTAGAAACTTGCTGGACCCCCACGAATGGCAGCGCCGCAGAAAAATCTTTTTTCAAGTCACTCAGGAGTGGGGAACTCCGGAGGTGGATCTCTTTGCTTTGCACTTCAACCACCAGTTGGGAAAATTCTGTACCAGAGAGCATCACTGCCTAGTGTGGAAGGTGGATGCCTTGACCTTTCCCTGGAACTCTTTGTGTACACATTCCATCCTCTGCGTCTTATCCCCAAGGTACTGATCAAGGTAAGGTAGGAGAGGCCAAAGGCCATCCTCATTTGTCCAGATTGGCCCAGGCAGCATTGGTACCCTTTAATGCGCAGCCTGACATCTCAGCCTCCCAGGCAGCTTCCCCTCATTCTCAGACCTCTTGTCTCAGGTAGGGGGGATGCTGCACCCAGACTTGCAGACACTCAAAATGACAGCATGGCTTATACCCTAAAAGCAAGCAAGGGGCCCCTGTTATGAAAACGGGTCCTGGACATTATCACGGAGGCCCAGCACCAGAAAATCTTACGCAGGAAAATGGAAAAGATTCTACTCCTGGAACCAGTCCAGAGGGGCAGTTCCCTCACATCCTTCCACCCCTCTTATCCTGGGCTATCTAGTGGAGTTATTAAATTCTGGCCTCACATTCTCTTCTATTAAAATCCATGCCTCATCCATTTCAGGTCGTTTCAATACAGATCCACCCCTGTTCTCACATCCTTTGGTTAAGCAGTTCCTTAGAGGGGCTTTGAATATCAGACCTCCCAGAAGGTCATCCACACCAGCCTGGGACCTGAATTATGTTTTGTAAAAACTAACCTAACCAGCCTTTGAACCTGCTGCTTCAGCAGAACTAAAATATCTCCTGGAAGACTGCTTTTCTGCTAGCTGTCACCTCAGCCAGAAGGGTTTCAGAACTTAAGGTATTGATGGCCCTTGAGCCCTTCGTCATTTTCCATGCAGACAGCAGCTCCCTGAGGACTAACCCCTCCTTTATGCCCAAGGTGGCATCTGATGCGACTCTGAACCAGACCATACATCTACCCACCTTCTTCCCTAGCCCTCAAAACAAGGGGGAAAGAATTCTGCACTCGCTAGACGTGCACAGACAGCTCAGATACTACCTAGGCCATACTAAAGCCTTCAGGAAAACAGACCAACTCCTAGTCAGCTTTGCCCCAGGGGCAGAGAGGAAACCATTTCCAAGCAAACCATCTCCAAATGGATATCACACTGCATCCATTTCTGCTACAGATTTCATAGGAAACCTCCCCCTAAGTCTATTTGCACCATTCCACTAGGCAGCCTTCACTTCTACGGCATTCCTGATAGGAGTCCCCACCAGGGACATCTTGGAAACTGCCACCTGGACTTCTGTCCACACCTTTACTAAGCATTACCATCTTCCTCTTCTCTCTAAAGCTATGGCAGGGTTTGCCACTGCAGTTCTGCAGGGCATGCTGACCCAGGCCTAGGTCTGTTACTAATCCTACCACCCTTATCCTCAACTTTGGGAATCCTCCCATAGGTGATGATTGCAACAGTGAAACACGAAGAACATAGTACAGTTGTGTACACTTACCATAAATGTAGATCTTTGAGCTGTATTCACTGTTGCAGTCCTGGTTTCCCTCTCTCCTTCCCCCATGTATCCTCTTTTCTTACGGAGACATAAACTTCATATAGTGGCCTCTTGTCACCAGGTCACCCTTACCATATTTCCTGGGACTCCTGACTGGTTAGGGCAAGAAAAACTGATGTAATGGCATCGGCTGCCTTTCTTGATAGCACTGACGACCTGACATCAGTCAACAAGCTACAGCAGCCGACGCAGAAAAACATTGACTCTGGTATTCGGGCCAGCCGAGGGCTACCACAGTAGGTATAACCCACAGGTGATGACTGCAACAGTGAATAGACTTGAACATCTACATTTATGGTCAAGTGTACACAACTGTACTTTACAGCTTTACCATGTAGTAAGGGTGTCAGGAACCGTACCAAGAGCCCTTGGTCAGCATTATACTGATTACAAACCCTTTCATACATATGAATAAAAGTATAAAAATTATCACCCTCTGTAATTTGTGGAAGAAATTTACTGACTTTTATTGCATCTGGGGTTCAGTTACTCCCTTCCCTGTTACCTCCATTACCCCAGCGAAAAGTCAGCATCTCCCTTTCATGTTGCCTCTGCCTCTTATTTTTTTCAGCCTTCAAATGTCTCTGACTGTCTGCAGATTCGAATGCCATCTGTTTCTCCTTTTTCTTCAGCCTCTAAACGTTTCAGTCTCTGCTGATTCTAGTTCCAACCATTTGGCCTCCAGCTGAACTCCAGACAGATTTTTAAGTCCTCTGAGGAAGGTTGAATTGTGCATTTTCTGACAGTCGTACATACCCAAAGCCAGTCTGGTTGCCCTCCTGGTAGCTGCTGTGTGATGCAGCTTTGGCTAAGGCTGCAATCATTTCTGCTTTAGTGAGGTTGGCATGCCCCATTCCTTTGGTTTGGCACATCTCAGCCAATTTTCTCCTTGTCAGCTTGCCGTACTCATCTGCTGACATCCTTGCCTGTTTTCCTTGACTAAGCTAACACAAAATGAATGAAACTATTGTGATGTGAAACTCAATGTCTACCATGTGGCTGCTTGAGAGTACAAACACCTTCTTTAGTGACCACAGTTTACAGGCTAAATCCACACCACTGAACTGAAAATATCCACAAACCAGGTAACCAAAGGGAGGAAGAACAGCAAAGTCCTCTGTAGAAAACACTCCTTTATTGAATAAAACCACAGTAGTTAAACGCTTTTATCCCTCTCATAGGGACTTCTTCAGAACAATACCATCAAGATTTCCCAGCATTCATATACATTTTTTAAACTTGTCTAATGTGTAATGACCAGGAAATAACAGATGTACTAAAAGCAGCGACGTACTGCTTTTAGTACATCTGTTATTTCCTGGTCATAAGACATGTTTAAAAAATGTAGGTGAATCTCCTTTTGTCACAACGTTTCACTGTATGTCTCGGTACAGTAGTCAAGTATTAGCACAGTCAGTGGACACTATTAGTTTACTCCTGAAGTGCAGTAAGTTATTGTATTGTATTTTTTCCCTTGAAAAGTGAATCTAGGTATTGTTCCTTTAAGAGAAGAAATTAATTCCTCAGCTACTGAAATGCCAAGATTTTCTTGTTGACAATTTTTACACTGTATCCTCTCTGAAAATGGCCTTTGCCTAGATATGCCAACCTGGTCAACCAATTATTGAAGGAAGGCAGTTTCCCATGACTTGATGGAATGCTGTATTTTACAGGATGTGTTAAAAATAGTGAAATGTCTGGAAGATAAGATTGCAGGTATTGCCTTTGAATACTTCAAAAGTAAGGGATGTGAACTCAAAATAGGGGATGGTGGTTGTAAAGCGTGCATGTGTACATGCATAATATTTCAAGCATGGACATCAGTGCCCTTCTAGCCTACCAGTATGCCAGGACCGTTGTTTCCATACTAAATGTCCAACAAGTAGAATAATGCACATTTTAAAATGAAGTAAAATCTGTAAGGCACATAAACTGTCTGTTATGTTGCAGTTTTACAGATTTCACATGTAATAATGGGGATTTTGTTTGCATTTTTGTTATGTTCACTATGCATGGGTACACACATGCGTAGGATATCATTGCTAGTTTGACTGTATAAATAACTTTCTAAAGTTTTATTTGAATAAAACCTTGCTAAACCCAATCATTTCAGTGATTCTTAAGTGTACATATTCATTAAAAAGGCACTAAAGAAAAATTTGATCTGATGTCAATCTTCACACGTAGTCATTGACTGAGTTTATCTGCAGTTATTCCAGCTTCTTCAGAAAAGAGTTGTTAATGAAGGATTTTCCAGAAAGTACACCCATTCCTCCTGTTCTGTGTGCTTTAGAGGATGTGTGAGAGACTACCTGCAGTTTTTCAGCTAATTTGCCACCTACTTCTAAAAGGTGGATAGGATGTATGAAGGTTTTCAGTCTTTTTAAGTTTTATACACTTCTCAAACTTGACCCAGCAGCTGTAGCTATACTTGATTCCACTGTTGCTAATCACTTAATTAATTGCAGTCCTACTCTTTCTGATAAGGATGGGAACATTTATAGGTGTGAGAAAAGTGTGTGTACTTCTGCAACTTTGATTTTAGAATTTTGAATTGTCAGGCTTGTATGTTAGTTTGTTTTGATACATTGTGGAAGTATGAGGAATGTTTTATTTACTTTTTTTCTTCTGAGGAAAATTCCGCTTTAAATAATTTAATTTTTTCTGTTGCACGGGTCACTAATCATTGTTTGCAGTATGTGTCTGTCTCCCTTGATGTTTCTTGTGGGACTGTGGCCATTGACATTGTTTTGAGGAGGTGTGCATGGCTGTATTCTCAGACCCTCCTAGGTGGTAAAAATGAGATTCTAAGTTCTCCCTTGGATAGAGATTTAATGCTTGGCCCCTGTGCTGCAGAGGTGATCAAAGTGTGATGAAAAGGTCAAGCTGATCCAGGGAATCTCTTGATATTTCATCCTTCCAAGAGATTTTTTATCTCCTTATCAAGCTTTGGCAAAAAAAAAAATAAAAATGGAAAAAAGTCTCGACTAAATTCAAGTCTATACAACAGGAGGAGGAAGCTACTACATGATAGAGCAAAATCCCTAAAAGGGAAGGCATCTCTGATCAGTACTACGAAACTACTATGAAACTACGATCCCTCATAAAATCATCTAAGGCCAGCTTCGAAAGAAAAATTACACAAGACGCTAAAGATAATCACAAGGCCTTCTTTAGTTATGTCAGGAACCTGGGTGGCAACTCCCAGATATGCACTGAGTTAGTGCAAAATGACAAAAAATACACTGAACCCACAGACATTGCCAACATCCTGGAAGACAGGTTCAGTGCAAACTTCTCCCCCCTTCCCCCCCCCAAAAGAGAAAATGTCTATCCCAACAGAGTGTAGCCTCCCTGACATCACAGATGCACAGGTGAGAGCTGCCCTCTCCAAAGCAAAAAACACAGCATCAATGGGGACTGGACGGTATCCCGGGCTGCGTCTTACACGAGCTCCAAGAAGAACTGAACCCTCACATAAAGTCACTGTTCACTCTCAGCCTTACTACAGGGTATGTACCCAAGGAATGGCGTACAGCAACAGTGGTCCCACTCCTCAAAGGTGGTGCCACAACGGACCCCGGAAACTATCTCCCTATAAGCCTGACTAGCCTGGTCTGCAAGGCTATGGAGCGTATCATCATAGAACTCATAAACAAAGACATTGGGAACCTCCAAACACTGGATCCTACCCAATTCGGCTTTGTTGAGGACAGATCTTGCCTCTTGAACCTGGTCAACTTTGAAACAGTCACCAAGGCCATAGATGAAGGGAAGGTAGTCCACACAGCCTACCTGGACCTCGCAAAAGCCTTCGACACAATACCCCACTTGGGCATCATAAATAAGCTCACCAGCTTAAATATCAACCCCTATGTCACAAGATGGGGTTGCAAACTGGCTCAGGGATAGAACCCACATGGTCAGAATTGCAGGTGCCATGTCAGACTCTAAACCAGTTACAAGTGGCGTCCCAAAAGGCTCAGTCCTGGAACCACTCTTGTTTGGTATATATTTCTTTGAGGTACAGGCTAACACGGGAGGACTATGGCTGACCAAGTTCGCAGATGAATGTAAACTGGGTGCCATAATCGACTCGCCAACTGACACAAGCATTCTCCAAAAGGGCCTCTGAGACGGATAACTGGTGCCAGAACCATGGCCTAAAGCTAAATGCCAAAAAGTGCATAGTCATCCCCTTTGGGAAAAACAAAGTGCCCACAAATTACCACATAGGTGGTAATCCATTAAGTACGGAAGAAGTAATTAGGGATTTGGGGACCCAAGTAGATAGCAATCTCTCCTTTGACAATCACGTTGCCAAAGTGGCTAGAAAGACCTTCTGTGTAGCCCACCTTATCGCAAAAGGGTTCACATCTAGATCAAGAGAGGTCATTGTGCCCCTCTACACATCACTCATCAGGCCCATAATTGAATACAATGCCCCATTTGGGATGTACCTTACCCGACACCTGCAGCAACAGGAAAGATCCCAAAAGTACCTCACCAAGAGGATCAAGGGACTCAAACAGATGCCCTACACAGTTAGGCTAAAGAAACTCCAGCTCTACCCAGTTGCTTACCGCCTACTCAGAGGCAATCTGTGCCTGACTTATAAAGCCATGTCCAACCCAGAATTAATGGACATGCTCCACCTCAGGAAATCCAAATCCCTTAGAGCTACACGCTCCAGGGACTTGAACCTCAGCACAGAAATAAATAGGACATGCTGGAGGGACCGATTCATATCCCAGAGCCTCCCCTCACTCTGGAACAAAATCCCAATCCATGTTAGGCAGAGCCCCTCAATGACCCTCTTCAAGAGAAATCTTGACGAGTGGATGGGAGATTGTAGGTTTACCCCTGGGATCTCTTCTGTGTCCCTACTAGACAGAGGCACAGTAAACTAACCTTAAAAGGGCTATCTTCTGTGACCTACTATACAGAGGCACAGTCAACTAATCTAAAAGGGTGGCGAAAGCCAAACACACTCTGGCTAGGCATATAAATGCCCTATGGCAGATAGCTTAGTATCAACCTATGAACCTATAAGTCAGCACATGTGTTTAATAAGCAATGGCAAGGTGGTTCTGAAAAGAAGTCTTGAACCTCCCAAAAACAAAGGACAGTCCAACAAGTCTGACTATTCAGGAGCCCTTGTGACCCCCCCCCCCCCCCCGGTCCCCTTCTTCTTCCAAAAAGTGTGAATCGCCATTTTTTTCCTTTGGCAGCTGATTTTTTTCAGACAGATTGGATCTGAAAATCATTCATCAATGTTTCAGATGACGTGTGAGGAAGTTCCTGCTTTCAATGGGGTCATTCCTCTTCTTCCAGATCAGACTCCGTTTCCACCTGTTCTTCATCACATGCTGTCCCAAGGAGTGCTAGAACCATTTCCTCTTTCCCAGGTGTTGAAGGGTTTTTATTCAAGGATGTTCCTCTTACCAAGGAAAGAAATGCTTTGAGATCAGTTGTTTGTCTTTCTTTCCTAAACCTGTTTGTGATAGTGCCCACTTTCTAAATGTCACCTGTTCCATCTTCCTCTTTCAAGTTTCCTGACTACACTTAAGATTCTTATCACATCCCTATTAATCCAGACTTCAGGCATTTCTAAGTTTTTGTGCATCTCTATCGCATTGTCAGTTCTCTGCCTTACCCTTTAGACTGTCCACAGCACCAAGAGTGTTCCCGAAGTGTCTAGCTCCAGTTATAGCTCATTGCAGTGTACAGGGTCTCCACAGTTTTCCATATTTAGATGACTTTATCTTTGCAGAGTCTTTTTCAAAGTATTAGGAATCTCTGTCTTGGGTGAAAGATCTCTCAACTAAGCTGGGATTCCAAGAGAATGTTCAGAAGTCTTTCTTCACTCCTTCAAGCACGATTGTGTTCCTGGGATGTCAGCTAGACACCTCAATTCAAAGATCTTTTCTTCCACGGGTAAAAAAATACATCTTTATTTAGCTCTAATTCTAAGATTTCCCACTCTGACTTTGGTCAGTGCAAGGGAATACGTCAAACTTTTAAGTCTCATGGCATTTATGATTCCACTGTGAGGACGATACAGTGGTATCTGAAATCACTTGGGTCCAAGAATCAAACCCACTTTATTTTTTTCAAGTCCCAGTGCTGGGGTTTGTCTGAAGAGAAATAATTTGGTGGAAATAACAGATATTCTGAAGTTCAGGTCACTCCTCCTTCCTGCTCCAAAGCAGTTAGTCAGCACAAACACTTCAAACTGCTTGGAGAGGAGTTACAGGAGGATACAAGTGCAGGGAGTGTGGAACACCAAGAACAGATATAAACACATAAATAGAGGAGTTGCTTGCTCTGATCAGGGAAAGTGAACTATATTTACTCCCCTGGACCTCTTCAAGTCATAGCTGAACATAGTTGCAGACAGTACCACAGTCATGGTACATCAGCAAGCAAGGGAGAAACCAGGTTGTACCCCCCGTTGTAGACTAGCCATATCAGTTTGGGATACAGCTTCACAACACAGTTTTGCTGTACAGGCATCCTATATTCTGTCTGAGCAAAACTGAGTGGCAGAAGAGATGAACAGGTCCAGGGCAGACTTTCATGAATGGTAACTAGATCTGGGTCTTCCAAGATTTGGTCCATCGGTGAGGAGATGTTCATCGTGTTACACTGCTGCAGTCATTACACTTGGGTTATCCCGCCGTCAGGTGGTTCCCCAGTCGGCCTGAGTTCCAAAGTCTTGGTCCGGCGTCGGTTGCTGTCGCCTCCTCCCTGACGTCAGTGCGACAGGGGTATATAAGATGCAGCCGACGCCATTTTCTTCAGTCTTTCTTGCCGTGCGGTGCCTGAAGCAGAAGCAGTTCGCAAGTGCTGGTCGGCCAACTCCTGAGATTTTCATTCCGAATCCAGAACTGAAGTCTTCCACAAAGCTAAGTACCCCGTTGGGGAAACTTTTTCTTGCCTCAGACCGATGTCAGTAAAAGTTAATAACTGTATTTCATGTGGGAAGCAAATACCTCGTAAGGATTTCCACTCCTATTGTATTGCATGCCTAGGCCCAGACCACAACGTCACTGGTTGTCGGTTTTGTGCTAGGTTTAACAAGCGCACTATTAAACGTCGGTTTGATTTTGCCCAACATTATTTTGGCAGAAAATTCAATTACACCATGCCGTCAGAACTCCCGACGACAGGATTACATAAAAAGCACAGAGACAGGCATCCGAGGCCCAAAACTGATGACGAGGCCTCTTCTAGGCCGGTCGCCGGTTCTCCAGTTTTCAGCGAGGCGCCTACGCAGCCCCTGACGACCACTTCCACAGAACCACAGACCGCATCCGACTCCCACGTGGAGCTGGCTGGGCCTTTGGACGCTACATGTTTTCAGCCTACCGAAACTAACCCATCTGAGGGAGCCGAAGTAACAGAGCAATCCACAGCCTCAGAGGGTGTCTTCAGACCTACCCAGTTAACCATTAAACCCTTTACTAAGTCTAAGGCCCCCTTAAAAACAAAGAAACAGATTCAGCATTCTCCAGGACAGGCTTCCATGCCTAAGAAACAAATGCTCAAAATGGCCAAAGACCTAATCACCCTGATCAGGGGGGGGTCCCATCCCCCTCCTGATAAAAGGCCCAGACAGGATGCAGACTATGAATCTTCCGACCAGATGTCCATTTCTTCAGATTCATCCTCAGACCTAGAATATTCCTTACCCCCTTATGATGATTCTGATGCTGAGGAATCAATTCCATCAGCCTCCCCGCCTGAGGACTACTCCTTTGGGGCTAAATTACACACCATGAGGGAGCATTTCCATAGGGAAGGCCAGGATTACTCAGAATCCAAGAAAAGGCTCAGAGACTTCCTTTTATTGCCTCAACACAGACCCCTTGCAATTCCGCCAGTGTTAGATATTGTGGATGATGTCTACACTGAATCCAGCTTAAACTCGGACTCCTTACCTCCAGCCCCTGTTAAACCCGATAGATATTAGAGTCCCTGACTCTCTCAAATTTCTGTGAAAAAGCCCTGTTGCTGACCCTGAAACTATTTCTCAGGGATCCTAAGGGATTAAGGCCTCATCAGCAAAAAACCCAGTTCCCTCTGACAGAGATTCCAGAGCATTAGACAGATGGGGAAAGAAAGTATATACGTCTGCAACCTTAGCAATGAGAGCCTTAAATTGCCAGTTTCACAGGCTAAAATATCAGCAATTTTTGATGTCTCGGTTAAAACAAAAAATGCTTCCAGACTCAGATCCTCCTAATTTTAAAGAAATGCAGGATTTATTGCATGCAGCTGAACAAGTGGGAAAGCATACTTTGCAATGTGGTTTTGATTCTTTAGAGGCCTCCTGTAGAGCAGCAGTTACAGGCTCTGTCATTAGAAGGCATGCTTGGTTAAAAGAACATACGTTGCCAGATCATGTTAAAGCAAAATTATTGGATGCACCTTTACAGCAGGATGTGTTGTTTGGAGTTAAGGCAGAAGAGGTATTTAAAAAAAATTGGGGATAAGGCAAAATCTATGCAAACGGTAAAAGATTTCTTACAGGTTCAGCCACCAAGATTTAGCAGAAATTGGCCAACAAAAAACTGGTTCTTTCCGGCTACAGGCAGACCTCAAAGAGGCAGATACGGACGTCCGAGAGGTAGAGGTCAACCACAAGGTCTTTACACTCCTCGACAATGGAGTACACCAGGTCAGAAAGAAGGGGAAGACAGGCCCCAACCATATAAAAAGCAGCCTCAGTGACTTCCCATTACAGCTGCCAAACAACTCTCTCTTGGCAGCCCCCTTGGGAGGAAAACTAGCACTTTTCTATCACAATTGGCATTGGATCACCAAAGACAAATGGGTTCTCAACATTGTATCTCAAGGTTACAGGTTCCACTTTCACACTCTGCCAAGGTTAAAAGGAATGCCAAATCTGCCACCAAATCAATGGGCAGAGGCTCAAAAACAAACTACAGCACTCATGGAAATGAGAGCTATTCAAGAGGTACCACCACAAGAACAAGGGCTAGGATTTTATTCAAGACTCTTTCTGGTTCCCAGAAAGGACAAAGCGTGGAGCCCCATTCTGTATCTTTCTTCTCTAAACACTTACCTGGATGTTCCGAAATTCAAAATGTTAACACTACAGCAGCTTCTTCCCATGCTGGACAAGAAAGCTTGGCTCGTGACTTTGGACCTCATGGAGGCATACCTGCATGTCCCTATCAGACAAAACTGCAGAAGATACATCAGATTCATAGCAGGTCCAATGCACTATCAATTCTCTGCACTGCCCTTTGACTTATCTACTGCGCCCAGGGTCTTTACAAAGTGCCTGGCACCAGTAGTTGCATTTTGCAGACAGAAAGGAATTCAAATTTATCCGTACCTGGACAACTGCCTTATTCAAGCAGAGAGCAAGGACAATCTTCTAGAGCATCTGGCGTTTGTAAAACGGTTAAGTTGCCTGGGGTACACAGTAAACGAAAAGAAATCAAAACTAGTGCCCTCACAAGAGATAATATTCCTGGGTGCCAGCTTGAATACAACGGCCCAGATGGCTTATCTCACGCCAGACAAACAAGGACAACTGACTCAATACTTTCAGTTGATGGCAACAAAAACCCAACTCCCTGCAAGAAAAATTCTGCAGGCCTTGGGTTACATGGCATCTTGCATACTGCTAATTCCATATGCCAGACTGCATATGAGGAAACTACAATGGTACCTAAAGAGTGTATGGTCTCATCACTGTCAAAGTTTGGAAACAGTTATACCACTAATTCCTTGCCTTCAACAGGAGTTTCGATGGTGGGCTCAAGCTTGTCACCTCAACAAGGGACAGCCTTTTACTCAACCCACAGCCAGGCAAACACTGACAACAGATGCATCGGATTACGCCTGGGGAGCACACATGGCAGGAAAATGTATTCAGGGCAAGTGGCCCGCAGAACAAAGGCATCTTCACATCAATCAAAAAGAGATGTTAGCTGTACAAAATGCCCTTATAGCTTTCAAGGACATGCTGCATCCAGGACAACTACTACTAAAAACAGACACCACAGTTATGTGGTGCATAAACAAGCAAGGGGGCATTCACTCCTACCCCCTCTGCAGACAAGCCATGACCTTGTGGAACACAGCTCTAAACTATCAAGTTCATCTTCAAGCACAATTCCTGCCAGGGAGAGAAAAACACACTGGCAGACGACTTGAGCAGAAATATCATGGATCCCCACAAATGGGAATTGAATCCACAAATATTAAGAATGATAACACAAAAATGGTGGAGCCTGGACATCGATCTGTTTGCATCCCCAATGAACTACCAGCTACAGAAATTCTGCACAAGGAGTTACCATCCACAAGCGTGAAAAGTGGATGCCCTCTCATTCAGATGGAAAAACCTACAAGTATATGCTTTCCCTCCACTACCTCTCCTTCCAAAGGTTCTCATAAAAGCCAGGCAAGAAGAGCCAGAGATGATCCTGATTGCTCCAAACTGACCATACCAGCACTGGTACCCAATCTTAAAGAATTTAGCACAAGAACCACCCTGGATATTGCCTCAAATCCCACATCTGCTGACTCAGCACAACAATCAGATACTTCACAGTCAGCTGAAGACCTTAAACCTAGCTGCATGGAAAATTCCTTAGTCAAGCAAGCAATGCCTCTCTCCAAAGCTGTTATGGATGTCATTCTGGAGGCCAGAAGGCCTAGTACCAGGAAAGCCTGTTCGGATAAATGGAAGAAATTCTGTGCCTGGAACCAGGCTCACATCCTTGACCCTCTTGTCCCAAACATTCCTCAGATTCTACAATATTTAACTGAGATGCTGGACAAAGGTCTCTCTTTTTCATCCATCAAGATCCACGCCTCTGCCATCTCTGCTCATTACAACACGGATCCTCCAATTTTCTCTAATCCATTGCTAAAACAGTACCTCAGAGGGGCTAAAAACATAAGACCGCCGCGTAGAGCACCTTCTCCAACTTGGGACCTCAACTTTGTTTTGGAAAAATTAACTTTACCTCCCTTTGAGCCAGCTAACACAGCAGAATTAAAATATATTTCTAGGAAGACTGCTCTGCTCCTGGCAATAACATCAGCTCAAAGAATTTCAGAATTACAGGCACTAATGGCAGTGGAACCTTTCCTCATTTTCCACCAGGACAGGGTGTCCTTAAGAACTAACCCTACGTTTATGCCAAAGGTGGTTTCAAGTGTGGCTGTAAACCAAATTATTCACTTGCCAACTTTTTATCCAAAACCACAGAATAAAGGGGAGAGACTACTGCATTCTTTGGACATTCACAGGCAGTTACGCTTCTACTTGGACAAAACCAAAGCTTTCAGAAAATCTGAGCAATTACTAGTAGCATATGCTGCAGGAGCACAGGGAAAAGCCATTTCAAAACAGACTATTTCAAAATGGATAGGACATTGCATACATTTCTGCTACACACACCATGGGAAACCTATACCTAGCAGCATTAGATCTCACTCCACCAGGGCAACAGCCACGTCAACTGCCTACCTCAGAGGAGTGCCTACCAAGGACATTTTGGAAGCAGCAACATGGAGTTCTGAGCATACCTTCACCAAGCATTACCATCTGCCTTTTTACTCTAAATCCAGAGCTGCCTTCGCCACTGCTGTGCTGCAGGGCCTTATAGCCACACCTAATGCCTTATAGAACCAGCCACCCTACCTCAGCTTTGGGATTCTACCCAAGTGTAATGACTGCAGCAGTGTAACACGATGAACATAGTACAGCTTTGTACCTACCATAAATGTAGATGCTCGAGTGTATACACTGCTGCAATCCAGGTTACCCTTCCTCCTTCCCCTCTTACTTGCTGGTACGTACCTATGTCTTCTACCCTTTACTACCTATGGGGAGTATTTGCTGGTAACTGAAAGTTGTTGTTTGCTTTTCTTATGCATGTTTTATTAGCAATTCGACTGTATACCCCTGTCGCACTGACGTCAGGGAGGAGGCGACAGCAACCGACGCCGGACCAAGACTTTGGAACTCAGGCCGACTGGGGAACCGCCTGACGGCAGGATAACCCAAGTGTAATGACTGCAGCAGTGTATACACTCGAACATCTACATTTATGGTAGGTACAAAACTGTACTTTCTTGAAGTAGAACTCTTTACCTATTGTCTGAGCAGTCACCTGATTCTGTTCCAGGACTTTGTGCAAAAAGGCCTGAAAGATTGATATCTTTCCTTTTCCTTGAACTTCACCACCCTTACCGCCAATACCGATGGTACTTCTGAAAATTCAGAAGGAATACTCCAAGATTATCGTGGTAGTCAGCCGCAGTGGTTAGCAATGTCACCTCACAGCAAGAGGTTCTCCAGTTTGATTCTTGGTTGGAGCACCTTCTCTGCGGAGTCTGCATGTCCTCCCCGTGGTTGAGTAAGTTTTAAAGACATGCAGTAGGTAGGTGCGTGCGTGTGCCGCCTTTGAAGGTTGGACGCCAGGCTGGCAACTTGACACTGTAAAAACTCCACTGCCATTCAGTCTTTGGACCGGTGATCAGCTGTGGCGCCCCTTAATGGCCAAAGTCGAAAGATATTGCTTTTTTACCCCAAGATTATTGTGATGGCACCTTTCTGGACCAGGTAGCCGTGGTTCTCTCTCCTTTTGAAAATTGCCAGGGACAATTACCACAAACTTCTGCAGACTGTATCTACTGGCACAGAACACGGGTGTTAGATAAACCCCCACATCAACCATCTTTATTTGACTGCCTGGATGATAGGGTCTTAATTCCTTTTAGTCACCTGTTTACTGAGGATGTGCAACAGGTACTAATGGAGGCAAGAAAGCCTGCTACTAGAAAATCATAAATTAGCAAATGGAAGAGTTTCTAGTTGGTGCCAACAACATAACCAGCACCCATTCTGGATTACTTGTTCTCTGTTTTTTAAATATTTATGAGTTTACTTGGCTTTTCTTCTTTTATCATGGATCATTTTATAGGCCATTTCAGCATGTCTACCCATGGATCCTCCTCTTCCAGTGCAGTCTCATGTCAAAATGTTCTTGAAAGGGGTTTTGCATAAGAGGCTTCCAAGAAAACTAGTGGCGCCTCCTTGGGATTTTAATTTAGAGATCTTAGAGAAGCTAACATGTGCTTCATTTCAACCAGCTAATCTGGATGAATTTAGGTTCTTAACATGGAAAACAGATTTACCGGTTGCTCTGACTTCTGACAGAAGGAATTCTGAGTTGCAAGCTCTTAAGGGGAGTCAAACCTGTTTTCATTTTCCATAGAAACGGGATTTATTTGAGAACAAATCTTCCTTGTATATACATAGTAGTATCAGAGTTTAAGCCAAATGTGTCCATCTCCCCATTTGCTTTCCTGAACCTAAAAATGAGGAAGAAAGGATACTCCATACCTTGTTTGTCCTCTGACAACTCTGGTACTACCTTGACAGAAATTTAATCTTTCAAATTTTTGGATCACTTGTTCATTTCTTGGGAAGGAAAAAAGTTGGGGACGACTTGTCAGAACAGATGTGATGATGTCCTATCTCGACTTCATTCTTATTAGGTTGGGTTCGGATCCGATCTTCGGATCTGTCTCAACCTTATTTTCAAGCTCGAGGCTTCTGCCAGTTTGTAGCTAAATCCCTATCCCAGCATGCACTAGAACTATCCTCAAATCTCATTTGCTGCTAAACAACGAGTGCTTGTCTGCTAGCTCTAAGTATTATCTTTTTGATTACCCTTTGTAATTCCAAAAATTTGTGAATATTTTTATAATTTTACAATTGACTGTGTCTATTCTTAGCTGGATATTTCTGTAATTGAGCTGTTTGTTTTTACTTTGGCTGTCGTCCGTTAGACCTTGTTTCCTCTTTCCTGGCTTGTTAATCTATAGTGGAATAGTTGTTTAAAGAGCTGTTAAATAGCCTGTTTAAGTTGGAGAGCTTTTAACCCAACTGTTTTTTGCCCTTTTTCTTCTCTGTTGCTAGTGTTTTTCTGCAGTAGTAATATTACAGTTCGTTTAACTTAAATGGGCTGTATCACAATTCTCTAAGTTAAAGGGCTTAGTCTTTGTCTTTTCTAATGTTCTTTGTGTTTCACTGTTGCAGTCATCACGTTTGGGTTATCCCTGCCAGGGTAGCCCTGGGCTGGCCCGAATAACAGAGGCTTAGTATTTCTTTGTCGGTTGCTATTGCTTCAGGACTGACGTCAGGTCGTCAGTAGTATAAAGTAAGGCAGCCGACGCCATTACATCAGTCTTTCTTGCTGTGGAGCCCAAAGGAGCAGCAGTTCGCACGAGTACCAGTCGGCCGCTACCTGAGTTTTGTCTGCCGAACTAAAGTTAAAGTCTTCTAAAGCGAAGTACCCAGTTGGGGATCCTTTTTTCTTGCGTTAACTGATGTCAGAAAGTTAATAATTGTCTCGTTTGTGGAAAGCAAATACCACACTTAGACTTTCATTCTTACTGCGTCACTTGTTTAGGCCCAGACCACGATGTCTCCCCTTGTCACTTCTGTGATTTGTTCAGTGCCAGAACTATCCATTGTTGGGCCCTTATTGTAGCTAGGTATTTTCGCTTACAGTCCTCGAATTTCGTTATGGCTTCGGTAAGCCATCCGACAGCAGATCTTCAAAGACCGAGACAGACTGCACAGGTCCAAACCGACCAACGCTTCTGTTAAGCTAGTCGTCAGATGTCCTTTGTGTTTCACTGTTGCAGTCATTACATTTGGGTAATCTGCTGGCAGGTTGCCCTCAGTCAGCCTGATTAACAAAGCCTTGGGTCCTGCGTCGGTTGCTGTCCCTTCTTCCATGACGTCAGGTCATCAGGGGTATAAAACATGCAGCCGACACCATTACATCAGTCTTTCTTACCGAGCGGTGCCAGAAGCAGTTCGCAACTGCCGGTCGGCCGACGACTGAAATTTTTGTTTTCGAGTTTCAGAACTGAAGTCTTCAACTAAAAAGCTAAGTACCCTATTGGGAAACTTTATCTTGCTTCTTACCGATGTCAGTAAAAGTTAATTGCATTACTTGTGGGAAGCAAGTACCTTATAAGGTTTTCCATTTGTACTGTTTTCCTTGCCTAGGCCTTAACCACAACGTACCTTGCTGTCGATTTTGTGCTAAATTTAATCAACGCACTATTAAATGTCGGTATATTTTTTCTTCTAAATGTTTTGGCTCACACTTTAATTATCCAGAAATGCTGTCTGTTAGCAATCCAATTACCGGAATACCTAAAAAAAAAAAAAAAACACAAAGAAAGAGGCTGTCGAGGTCCAAAACTGATGGCGCTTCTCCTAAGCCAGTCGCCAGTTCGCCGGTACTCAGTGCGGTGCTTTTGCAGCCCCTGATGCCCGCTACTTCTGATTCGCAGGCCTCTACTGAGACCCATTCGGAGTCCGGTATGCCGCGCGATGCTTCAGTTATGGAACCCGCGGATGTCTCTACCTTAGTTGGGCCCGGAGCCGCTGTGCAGGCACCGGCTTCTGAGGGTGTTTTCAGGCCTGCAGATTTGTATGTTAGACCGACGCCATCTTCAAAACTAAGACCAAAATCTAAACCTGTGTCTAAAAAACCGATGCCTATGCCTAAAAACAAATGATCAAAATGGCTGAAGATTTAATTACTCTGATCAGGGTAGTCAACCCCCCCCCCCCCTTCTAAGAGGCCTAGGCAAGACATTGATTATGAATCTTCAGAACAGGATTCTATTTCTTCTGACTCTTCTAAAGAACAGGATTTGTCTATACCTACGTCTGAGGACTCTGATGCAGAAGATTCCATTCCTTCTGTTTCTCCCCCTGAGGATTTTTCTTTTGGGGAAACTTTACATACCTTAAGGGAACATTTCCACTGGAAAAGTCAGGATTTCTCTGAATCTAGAGAGAGACTTGGGGATTTTCTTCTTCTTCCTCAGCATAGTCCTTTGGCTATACCTCCTGTTCTGGACATTGTTGATGTTTTTTCAGAAACTAGTATGGCTCCTGATTCTCTGCCTCTGACTCCTTGTAAGTCAGACAGATACTACAGGGTTCCTGACTCCCACAAATTCCTTTTAGAAAATCCTGTTGCAGATCCTGAAACCATTTCCCAGGGTCCCGAAGGCATTAAGGCTTCTACTGCTAAAAATCGTATCCCTTCTGATAGAGATTCCAGGGCACTGGATAGATGGCGTAAGAAGGTTTACACTACTGCAACCTTGGCCATCAGGGCTTTAAACTGTCAATTTCATATGCTTAAATAGCAACAGCATTTCATGGGACTGCTTAAACAGAAAATTATGTTAATTTCTGACTGTGTGGGAAATAAAGATTTACAGGATCTATTGCATTCAGCTGAACAAGTTGGAACACATACTTTGCAATGTGGTTTTGATACTTTGGAGGCCCCTTGCAGGGCTGCTTTAACTGGGTCTGTGCTAAGAAGGCATGCTTGGCTCAAAGTGCAAACTCTGCCTGATCATGTTAAAGCAAAATTGTTGGATGCTCCTTTACAACAGGACCATCTCTTTGGTAATAAGGCTGAAGAAGTTTTAAAAAAATGGAAGATAAAGCTAAATCTATGCAAACTGTGAAATATTTCTTACAAGTGCAACCTCCAAGAGTTAGTAGGCACTGGCCTACTAAGAACTGGTCCTTTCCAGTTCCTTCGAGAGCCTCTCAAGTCAAACCCAGACATTCCAAAGGCTCCAGGTTTCAGTCACAAGGGACATTTAGAACAAAACAGTGGGGTGCCTCCTATTCCAAATCTGGAAACAACAAGACACCTCCCTATGGTAAGCAGTCTCAATGACTTCCCTCTACACTTAACAAGCACTTAAATTTTAGCCGCCCCTTTGGGGGGAAAACTGGCACTTCATGCAAGAAACTGGCAACTTATAACCCAGGACAAATGGGTTTTAAATATAGTATCCCAGGGATACAGATTTAATTTCCACACGTTGCCAATCCCAATCGGATGGCCAGACCTGTCCCCAAATCAGTGGACAGAGGCCCAGAAACAAGTACTGTCCCTCATGAACATGGGGACTATTCAACCAGTACCAGAAGAGGAAAAGGGACAAGGTTTCTATTCAAGACTTTTCCTGGTACCCAGAAAAGACAAATCATGACGTCCAATTCTGGACTTATCTACTCTAAACACATTTTTGGACATTCCAAAATTCAAGATGCTGACTCTTCAACAGTTACTTCCTATGCTAGGCAAAGATGCCTGGTTGGTAACTCTAGACTTAAAAGAGGCTTACCTGCATATCCCAATCAGGGAATCTTGCAGAAGATATCTCCGCTTCAAAGCAGACTACTTGCATTACCAGTTGTCTGCACTGCCCTTTGGCTTATCTACTGCGCCCAGGGTCTTCACAAAGTGCCTGGCTCCAGTAATTGCATTTTGCAGGCAAAGAAATATTCAAATATATCCATACCTGGATGATTGTCTAATTTAGGCAGAAAACAGGGACATTCTTCTAAAACATCTGGCATTTGTAAAAAGGGTTCTAACATGTCTAAGGTACACTATAAACGAAAATAAATCACAACTGGTACCCTCTCAGAAAATGACATTCCTGGGTGCAAGCTTGAATACAACTGCCCAAGATGGCTTACCTTACGCCAGAAAAGCAAATTCATTTGGTAACTAACTTCAAACAGGTGGCAACAAAAACCTTGCTATCTGCAAGACAAATTCTGCAAGCCTTGGGGTTCATGGCCTCCTGTATTCTTCTAATTTCATATGCAAGACTGCATATGAGGAAACTTCAGTGGTACTTAAGTTTATGGAGTCAACATTCACAGCCTGGAAACAATTATTCCTATCATACCTTGCCTGCAACTAGAGTTCCTATGGTGAGCAGAGGCCTGCCACCAAAACAAGGGACTGCCATTCACTTCACCCTCTGCTGCCCAAACCCTAACTACAGACGCAGCAGACTATGCTTGGGGGGCTCATCTGGCAGGGAAGTGCATTCAGGGCAAATGGAGCCCAAATCAAATGCATCTTCATATCAATCAAAAAGAAATGCTAGCTGTACAGAATGCACAGACGGCCTTCAAGGACTACCTTCATCCAGGACAATTAATGATAAAGACAGACAACACCACAGTTATGTGGTACATAAACAAGCAGGGGGGGCTACACACTCCTACCCCCTTCGCAGACTTAACCATAGCATTGTGGAACATGGCCTTGACCTATCAAATACAACTACAAGCTCAATTCCTGCCAGGAAAGCTGAATACTTTGGCAGACTAAGCAGAAATCTCATGGACCCACAAGAATGGAAACTGGTTTCACGGATTTTCAACATGTTGACACACAAATGGGGGGAGTCCAGACATAGTTCTGGGGTGAGGCGAAAAGATCTATCAGTTAGACAAATTCTGCACAAGAACTCATCACAAAAAGCCTGGAAAGTGGGTGCTCTATCCTTCAGCTGGAAAAACCTATCAGTCTATGCCTTTCCCTCTCTGCTCTCCAAAGTTCTACTAAAAGTCAAACAGGACAAACCAAAAATGATTTTGATTGCTCCAGACTGGCCTCGCCAACACTGGTACCCACTCCTGCAGAATGTGTCACACCTTCCTCCGTGACACCTGCCTCAGACACCTTACCTACTGTCTCAGCAAAACTGCCAAATTCTGCACGCTCACCTCCAAACTTTGAATCTTGCAGTGTGGCTAATCACCTAAATTCACCCTTAGCATCCCTCAGCAAACCTGTGCCGGATGTCATTTTGGAGGCAAGAAGGACTAGTACTAGAAAATCTTATGCTGACAAATGGAAAAGATTATGTGCCTGGAATCAATCACAAGGGATAAGAGCAGCAGTGCCCAGTATTACTCAGATTTTACAATGCTTAACTGAGATGCTTCACAAGGGCCTGTCCTTTTCTTCCATAAAAATCCATGCTTCAGCTATTTCAGCTCATTACAACACAGAGCCTCCCCTCTTCTCATCCTCTGCTAAAGCAGTATCTCAGAGGGGCCAAAAACTAAAGACCACCCAGGAGAGCTCCAACTCCTGCCTGGGACCTCAATTTTGTATTGGAAAAACTCACTCTCCCTCCTTTCAAGCCATCTGCTACTGCAGACTTAAAATTTCTGTCGTGGAAAACAGCTTTCCTTTTAGCAGTCACTTCAGCTAGAAGGATTTCCGAATTACAGGCCCTTATGGCAGTGGAGCCTTTCATCATTTTTCATGCGGGCAGGGTGTTTTTCAGGACCAATCCATCCTTCATGCCTAAGGTGGAATCCAGTGTGGCTCTTAATCAGACCATTCATTTGCCAACTTTCTTTCCCAATCCACAGAACAAGGGGGAACGGATTCTGCATTCATTGGATGTACACAGACAACTTAGGTTTTACTTAAACAGGACAAAATCTCAAAGAAAATCTGAACAACTTCTGGTGGCATTTGCTACAGGGGCAGAGGGAAAGGCTATTTCAAAGCAGACTATTTCCAAATGGATAAGCCATTGTTTTTGTTTCTGCTATATGCACCATGGTAAAACTATTCCCCGGGGGATCAGATCTCATTCCACCATGGCTGCATCTACTTCTACAGCTTTTCTTAGAGGTGTTCCTACCAGAGACATTCTAGAAGCTGCTACCTGGAGCTCAGTTCCTACGTTCACCTAACATTACCATTTACCTTTCTTCTCCAAACCCAGAGCTGGCTTTGCCACTGCTGTCCTGCAGGGCCTTATAGCTGGTCCTAATGCTGTGTAATTTCCTCCACCCAACCATAGCTTTGGGAATCTACCCAAATGTAATGACTGCAACAGTGAAACACGAACATAGTACAGTTGTGTACACTTACCATAAATGTAAATGCTCGAGTGTATTTACTGTTGCAGTCCTGGTTACCCTCCCTCCAGCCCCCTATTTTTCTCTGACGATACCTATACTTTCGTTCACTATGCTTATAAGCCCTTTCAGTGTATTTGCTTTTGGGATTGGAGGTATATGTTTTGTGTTTTTATTTGCTCCCCATTTGGGGGGCACCTGACATCTGGGGCAAGAAAAACTGATGTAATGCCGTCTGCTGCATGTTTTATACCCCTGACGACCTGACGTCATGGAAGAAGGGACAGCAACCGATGCAGGACCCAAGACTTTGTTAATCAGGCCGACTGAGGGCAACCTGCCAGCAGATTACCCAAATGTAATGACTGCAACAGTGAATACACTCGAACATCTACATTTATGGTAAGTGTACACAACTGTACTTTCTCTGGTCCTCAGTGAAGTGTTTTCGCAGCCCCTGATGCCCGCTTCTGTGGATTCGTAGGCCACTACAGAGACCCTTTCAGAGTCCAGTATGCCGCAAAACTTTTCTTTGACTAAGGATCCTGTGGTCGTGTCTACCTTGGATGGGTCCAGAGCTGCTGAGCAGGCACCAGCTTCCGTGGAAGTCCTTCTCACTACCGATTCTCGACACAAACTGTCTTTTCGTGAATTTCTTTTGAAAACGACCGCGTTTCTTAGGCCTAGGGTTCGAACCAGACCCAAGAAACAAACCCAATCTCAGGCACCTGCTTCCTTGCTTCAGTCTCAAATGCTTACAATGGCAGGAGACCTTATCATGCTGATCAGGGGAAGCCAAGCTACCCCCTCCAAAAAGAAAAGAGATCTGTCCCCTATAGATTTGCCTGAACAATAGTCAGATGATACAAGATTCATCTGAGTATGAAGACATGCAACTCCTCTCTACTTATGAGGATTCTGATGCAGAGGAATCCATCCCTTCAGCCTCTCACCCAGAGGATTTTTCCTTTGGGGAAACCCTTCATACCTTAAAGGGAGCATTTCCAATGGGAGAGTTAAGACTACCCTCAGTCTAAAAAGAGACTCAGGGAATTCTTAAATCTTCCACAGCACAGACCCTTGACCATCCCACCAGTCCAGAATGTTGTGGAGGATGTTTTCCTGGACTCCAGCTTGACACCTGACACCCTCCCTCCTGCACCCAGAAAACCAGACAGGTACTATAGAGTCAATGACTCACACAAATTTCTTTTTAAAAATCATCAATGGCCCAAAGAGATTAAAGCAACTTCTGCTAAGAATACCACCCCCTCAGATAGGGATTCCGGAGTACTAGACAGATGGGGTAAAAAAGTATACACCTGACACCCTCCCTCCCTCCTGCACCCAGAAAAACCAGACGGGTACTATAGAGTCAATGACTCACACAAATTTCTTTTTAAAAATCATCAATGGCCCAAAGAGATTAAAGCAACTTCTGCTAAGAATACCACCCCCTCAGATAGGGATTCCGGAGTACTAGACAGATGGGGTAAAAACGTATACACCAGCTACTCTTGTGCTATCAGGGTACTAAATTTGTCAGTTCCATGTGCTAAAATTTCAGCAACATACCCTGGAACTCTTCAAACAAAAAATTACTTCCTTTCCTGCTTGTGCAAAATCTAGAGAGTTACAAGAGTTAATGCATTCTACAAGTCAAGTAACTAAACACACCTTGCACTGTGGTTTTGATGCCCTAGAAACTTCTTGCAGGGCAGCAGTCACTGGATCTGTCATTAGAAGGCATGCATGGCTTAAGGAACAGCCCCTGCCAGACGGTGTCAAATCTAAATTGTTGGATGCCCTCTTGCACAAAGACACCTTATTTGGCACTAAGGCAGAAGAGATCTCAAAAAGATGGAAGAAAAAGCAAAATCTATGCAGACAGTTAAGGATTTCTTACAGGTTCAGCAGGCATTGTCCTGCCAAGCACTGGTCCTTTCCTGCTCCCACTAAGACAGTCCAACCCAGGCCCCAGGGAGCCAGAGAGCCAGACCCCCCCCCCCCCAGACAGCAGCCACAGGGAATGCAGAGATCTAAGCAGTGGACTACCTCCACTTTAAAACCAGGGAGTTCTAAGCCACCCCCTTATGGTAAGAACTCACAATGAATCACCTCCTCAACCCCCTCCCTTTGCCCACCTTCACTTGCCCCTAGGAGAAAAACTGTCCTTTCATGCAAGCACCTGGGCCACCATTACCAACGACCATTGGGTTCTCAACATAGTGTCTCAGGGATACAAATTTTCCTTCCACACCCCAAAAGGGTGCCCAGATCTACCTCCAAACCATTGGCCAGAGGCTCAAAAGCAAATCCTTTCCCTGCTTTCTATGAGGGCAATACAGCACGTTCCTGCAGAACAGACAGGCCAAGGTTTCTACTCCAGACTTTTTCTGGTGCCCAGAAAAGAGGACACCCGGTGCCCCATCCTCGATCTCTCCATTCTAAACACCTTCCTGGTGATCCCAAAATTCAAAATGCTCACCCTCGAGCAGCTGCTACCCATGCTCTCCAAGGACGCTTGGCTAGCCACCCTAGATCTAAAAGAGGTCTACCTCCACATTACTGTCAGGGAATCATGCAGGAAATATCACTGTTTCAGGCAGGATCTCAACATTTTCAGTTCTCTGTGCTTCCCTTTGGCTTATCTAATGCTCCCAGAGTTTTCACAGAATGTCTGGCTCTGGCCATTGCCTTTTGCAGAAGAAGGAATATCCAGATTTACCCATACTTAGTGGACTGCCTAATTCAGACAGGCAGTCAGGAAAAGCTGCTCAAGCACCTGGCCTTTGTAAAGACCCTACTAACCTCCCTAGGGTACACAATCAACGAAAATAAATCCAAGCAGGTGCCCACCCAAAGGATTATCTTCCTGGGAGCAAGCTTGAACACAGCATCCAAGATGGCATTCCTTACACCAGAAAAACAAAATTTTCCTGACAGCGTACTTCTCTCAACTAGCCACCAGACCCCACTTATCTGTAAGGAAGATCCTGCAAGCTCTGGGGTTCATGGCATCTTGCATACTACTCATTTCATATGCCAGACTGCTTATGAGGAAACTTCAGTGGTACCTAAAAAGCCTTTGGTGTCCACACTGTCAAGACCTGGAGAATCTTAGACCTATAATTCCTTGCCTCAGAAAAGATTTTCTTTGGTGGGCAACAGCATGCTCCCACAACAAGGGTCTACCTTTCTCACCACCACCCCTGCCGCCCAGACCCTCACCACAGACTCATCAGACTATGCTTGGGGTACACACCTGGACGGCAGGTGCATACAGGGCCAATGGAGCCCACAGCAAATCCCTCTGCACATCAACCAAAAAGAGATTATGGCTGTCCAGCATGCCTTGATTGCTTTCAAGCCCCTTCTTTCCCCAGGGGCTCTCCTGATCAAAACAGACACCACTGTGATGTGGTATATCAACAAGCAGGGAGGGACACACTTCTACCCTCTGTAGGCTTGCCATGACCCTTTGGCACACAGTCTCTGCCATGCAACTGCACCTTTTAGCACAGTTCCTACCAGGTTCTCTCAACTCTCTGGCAGACCAATTAAGCAGAAATCTTCTGGACCCACCTGAGTGGCAGCTCAACAGAAGAACCTTCACCCTAATAACTCAGAAAAGGGGCACCCCGAAGGTCGACCTCTTTGCTTCCCACACCAACCGTCAGCTCAGCAAATTCTGCACCGGGGAGCATCACTGCATGGATTGGAAAGTGGATGCCCTGTCCTTCCTCTGGGTCAATTTATCAGTCTATGCTTTTCCTCCAGTACCTCTCATCCCCATGGTACTGGAGGAAAAACCAAGGACAATTCTTATAGCTCCAGGCTGGCCTCGCCAGCACTTGTACCCCTTGCTGTGCAGCCTGTCCCTACTGCCACCATGGCATCTTCCTCAGATTCCAAATCTCCTGACCCAGAGGGAAGAGTAATTCATATATCCCCAATTGCAGACACTCAGTTTGGCAGCTTGGCTTATTCCCTAACCCCGGATCAATCTGCCAGCCTCAGTAAACAGGTTCTAGATGTTATATGTGAGGCCAAACACCCTAGTACTAGAAAGTCTTATGCCGACAAAATGGAAAAAGTTCTGCACCTGGATCCAGGCTAAGGGAGCCAGTACAGCACAGCCCTCCCTCCCTGTCTTCCTGGATTACTTAGCTGACCTACTACACAGTGGCCTCTCTCCTCTATAAAAATTCATGCCTCTGCTATCTCTGCTCATTTCCCCACTGAGCAGCCCTTTTTCTCACACCCTTTAACCAAGCAGTTCCTAAGAGGGGCTCGCAACTTGAGGCCACCAAGAAGAGCACCAACCCCAGCTTGGGACCTTAACTTCATGTTCGAAAAGCACACCATGCCCCCTTTCGAACCAGCTTCTTCTGCAGAGCTAAAATTTCTCTCCTGAAAGACAGCTTTCCTTCTGGCCATCACTTCAGCCAGAAGTGTCTCTGAGCTGCAAGTGCTCATGGCTGTGGAACCCTTCATCTTCCATGCTGACAGGGTATCCCTCAGAACTAACCCGTCCTTCATGCCCAAGGTAGTGTCCAGTGTGGCTTTCAACCAAATCTATTCATTTGCCCACCTTTTTTCCTAATCCTCAGAACAAGGGGGAAAGGATCCTGCACTCTCTAGATGTGCACAGACAGCTCAAGTTCTATCCAGACAGGACTAAATCCTTTAGAAAGTCTTATCAATTGCTGGTTAGCTTTGCTACAGGGGCAGAAGGCAAAGCCATCTCCAAACAAATCATTTCTAAATGGATAGCACACTGCATCCATTTCTGCTACAAGCAACATGGAAAGCCTCCCCTAAAGGGGTCAGGACTCACTCCACCAGAGCAGCCTCTACCTCTGCAGCTTTCTTCAGAGGATTCCGCACCAGGGACATCCTGGAGGCTGCCACCTCGACATCTGTTCATACTATTACCAAACATTACTACCTCCCTCTCTTCTCCAAATCCAGGGCAGGGTTTGACTCTGAAGTCTTGTAGGGCATGCTAGCCAGCCCCTAGTTTCTTTGACTGTCTCCGTCCCTTTCCTCAGCTTTGGGAATCTACCCAAATGTGGTGACTGCAACAGTGAAACACAAAGAACATGGTACAGTTGTGTACACTTACCATAAATGTAGATGTTAGAGTGTATTCACTGTTGCAGTCCTGGTTTCCCTCCTTCCATCCCCCTTTCTTCTCTTTCCTTACAAGGGATATATTGGTATTTACTTTCTACTGGTGGGGATGTTCTTTGTGTTTCACTGTTGCAGTCATCACATTTGGGTTATCTGCTTGCAGTAGCCCACAGTCGGCCTGATTATCAAAGTCTTGGGTCCTGCGTCGGTTGCTGTCTCATCTTCCATGACGTCAGGTAGTCAGGGGTATAAAGCATGCAACCGACGCCATTACACCAGTCTTTCTTGCTTTGCGGTGCCCGAAGCAAAAGCAGTTCGCAAGTGCCGGTCGTCTGACTCCTGAAATTTTTGTTTTCGAGTTTCAGAACCGAAGTCTTCAACTAAAGCTAAGTACCCCGTTGGGGAAACTTTTTCTTGCTCTAAACCGATGTCAGTAAAAGTCAATAATTGTATTTCTTGTGGAAAGCAAATACCTCATAAAGATTTTCATTCATACTGTATTCCCTGCCCAGGCCCTGACCATGGCGTACCTCGCTGTCGGTATTGTGCCTTATTTAAGCAACAAACTATTCATCGTCGGTGTATTTACGCTTCTAAATATTTTGGTACTCTGTTCAATTACCCAGATATGGCTTCGGTAAGCCACCCGACTACTGACATTCCGAAAAAACGCAGAGACAGACTGCAAAGGTCCAAAGCTGCTGACGACGCTTCTTCTAAGCTAGTCACCAGTTCACCGGTACTCAGTGAGGTGCTTTCGCAGCCGCTGATACCCGCTACTTCTGATTCGCAGGCCTCTACTGAGACCCATTCGGAGTCCGGTAATGCCGCGAGATGCTTCAACTGTGGAACCAGGGGATGTCTCTATCGTGGATGGGTCCATTGCCGCTGTGCAGGCACCGGCTTCTGAGGGTGTATTCAGGTCTACTGACTTGCATATTAAAGCAATGCCATCTATTTCTTCAAGGCTTAAAACTCGATCCATGCCTAGAAAACTGACGACCAGACCGCATGGTCAGGCCTCTATGCCTAAAAAACAAATGATAAGAATGGCTGAAGACTTTATTACTTTAATCAGGGGAAACCAATCTTTCCCCTCTAAGTAGGACGTAGGACTGAGTTTGCTTATGATTCTTCTGATCAGGATTCTGAAATTTCTGTTTCCTCTGATGACCAGGATTTACCCTTATCTACCTATGAGGATTGTGATGCAGAGGACTCTATTCCCTCTGCTTCCCTTCCCGAAGATTTCTCTTTTGGCGAAACCTTGCATACTCTTAGGGAGCATTTTAGCTGGGAAAGCCAGGATTACTCTGACCGTAAAAAGAGGCTTAGGGATTTCTTACTCCTGCCCCAACACAGGCCTTTAGCTATCCCTCCCCCATACTGGACATTTTTCGGAATTTAGCTTGGCCCCTGACTCCTTACCTCCTGCTCACAGAAACCAGGTAGGTATTACAGGGTTCCTGACTCTCACAAGTTCCTTTTTAAAATTCCTACTGCAGATTCTGAGACCATTTTGCAGGGACCCAAGGGCATTAAGGCTACTACTGCCAAAAATCCTACCCCCTCTGATAGAGATTCCAGGGCGCTGGGTAGATTTGGTAAGAAGGTATACACTTCTGCAACCCTGGCCATTATGGCCTTAAACTGACAGTTTCATATGTTAAAGTATCAGCAGCATATTATTGGATTGCTTAAACAGAAAATTATGTTGATTCCTGACTGTGCTGAAAATAAAGATTTACAGGATTTAATACATTCTGCTTAACAGGTTGGAAAACATACTTTGCAATGTGGTTTTGATTCACTAGAGGCATCTTGCAGGGCTGCTGTCACTGGGTCTGTAATTAGAAGGCATGCTTGGCTTAAGGAGCAGTCTTTGCCAGATCATGTTAAAGCTAAATTGCTGGATGCTCCCTTAAACCAGGACCACCTGTTTGGCAACAAAGCAGAAGAAGTACTTAATGGAGGAAAAAGCTAAATCTATGCAAACTGTTAGATTTCCTGCAAGTACAGCCCAGGCCTTCTCAGTCCAAACCCAGAACCAGCAGAACTCCCAGGTTTCAGTCCCAAGGTACACACAGGACTAAGCAGTGGGGGGCTCTCACTTCCAAAGCAGGGAGTAGTAAGACACCCCCTTATGGTAAACTGTCTCATTGACTTAACTTTAAAACTTCCAAGCCTTTCTCAACTGACTGCTCCTTTAGGGGGAAAGATTGCTCTTCAGGCAAAAAACTGGGAACTCATTTCCCAGGACAAATGGGTTTTAAGTATAGTTTCCCAAGGATACAGATTCCACTTCCAAACTTTACCAACTCCTAACGGTTGACCAGATCTACCCACAAATCGGTGGGCAGAGGCTCAAAAGCAAGTTCTCTCTCTATTAAGTATCAAGGCTATTCAAACTGTCCCAGAAGAGGAAAGGGTACAAGGTTTCTACTCAAGACTTTTCCTGGTGCCCAGAAAAGACAACTCCTGTCGTCCTATCCTGGACCTCTCTCCTAAACAAATTTTTGGTGATCCTAAAATTCAAGATGCTAACTCTTCACCAGTTGCTTCCTATGCTAGGCAAGGATGCCTGGTTGGCAACACTGGATTTAAAGGAAGCCTGCCTGCACATCCCAGTCAGGGAATCTTGCAGAAGATACCTACGCTTCAAAGCAGGCTTCATGCATTATCAGTTCTCTGCGCTGCCCTTTGGCTTATCTACTGCGCCCAGGGTTTTCACAAAGTGCCTAGCTCCAGTCATTGTATTTTGCAGGCAAAGAAACATTCAAATATACCCATACCTAGACGATTGTCTAATTCAGGCAGAAAACCAGGACATACTATTGAATCATCTGGCGTTTGTACAAAAATTGCTAACTTCTCTGGGGTACACCATAAACAAAAAGAAATCACATCTTGTACTCTGCCAACAAATTGTATTCTTGGGAGCAAGCTTGAACACAACTTCCCAGATAGCTTTCCTCACGCCAGAGAAACAAGTTCATTTGACAGCCTACTTCAAACTAATGGCCACAAAGACCCTGCTGTCTGCAAGACAAATACTGCAAGCCTTGGGGTTCATGGCCTCCTGCATTCTCCTTATTCTATATGCAAGACTGCTTATGAGGAAACTACAATGGTATCTAAAAAGCCTATGGTGTCAACATTCTCAGGATCTAGAAGCAATGATTCCTGTCATACCTTGCCTACAGATAGTTTCTTTGGTGGGCAGAGGCCTGCCACCAAAACAAGGAACTGACATTCACTCTACCCCCTGTCGCCCAAACCCTAACAGACGCATCAGGCTATGCATGGGGTGGGGGGGGTGCTAACGTGGCAGGGAAGTGCATTCAGGGCAAATGGAACCAAAGTCAAATGCACTTGCATATCAGTCAAAAATAAATGCTGTACAGAATGCTCTGACAGCCTTCAAGGACCACATACTTGCAGGACAATTAATGGTAAAGATGGACAACACCACTGTTATGTGGTACATAAACAAGCAGGGGGGAACCCATTCATACCCTCTCTGCAGACTAGCCATGGCTCTGTGGAACACAGCCTTGAGCTACCAATTGCACCTACAGGCTCAATTCCTGCCAGGAAAGCTAAATACGCTGGCAGACGAACTAAGCAGAAATCTCATGGATCCACACGAGTGGAAATTGTAACCAAAGACATTCAACATGTTGATAAACAAATGGGGGAGCCCAGAGATGGACCTGTTTGCCTCCCCCCAGATCTGCCAGTTGGACAAATTCTGCAGAAGGACTCCCCACAAACAAGCTTGGAAAGTGGATGCCCTGTCCTTAATTTGGAAAAACCTATCAGTTTATGCCTTTCCTCCTCTGCCTCTCCTCTCCAAGGTACTACTAAAGATCAAACAAGGCAAACCAAGGACGATACTAATTGCATCAGACTGGCCACGCCAACACTGATGCCCCCTCTTGCGCAGTGTCACTGCTGGCACCATGGCACCTGCCTCAGACCCCTACCCTGCTGTTCCAGCAGAAGGGCCAGATTTTGCACCCTCAGCTTCAAACCCTGAACCTGGCAACCTGGCCAATTACCTGAGCTCTCCGTTACCATTCCTCAGTAAGCAAGTTTTGAATGTTATTCTGGAGGCAAGGAGGCCTAATACTAGAAAATCGTATGCTGAAAAATGGAAAAGATTCTGTTCCTAGAACCAAACGCAGGGGATGGGCACAGCAGCGCCCAGTTTACCTCAGATTCTTCAATACTTAACTGAGATGCTTCACAAGGGCCTTTACTTTTCCTCCATCAAAATTCATACCTCAGCCATTTCGTGTTTATATCACGTTATCGAAAGATGAAAATAGTGAACGCTATTTCATCGAACCTAAAATATCTAAACCACATAATATCGAACATTCAGAACAGCGAATTGTTTTCCTTGGGGAAAAATTCCCTATTCCGAAACACACACACACAACACAAGCACACCTAAAAAACAATACACACACATATACACTTATAATCCTACAACTAACCCTACACTAAACTATACATACACTATCTATCCACTTACCTTAACCCAAACCCTAACCCTAAGGTCCGTCACTATCGCACACTCACCTAACCCGCACCCTAAATCTAATTCACCTAAGCCGCGCCCTAACTCACGTAACCCACGCCCTAATCCTAGCAGCCACACAATTGCACACTTACTTGAACCCAACCCATAAAATCTCCACCACAGCGCTGAAAATAGCGAAGCCATCGAACCGGCCAACCGAATTCTTTCCCTAGGAAATAATTTGGTGTTCTGCAGCTTCGCTATTTTTAGCATTTGATTAAAACGAGTCGATATTATAGGTTCATAGGTAGGTACTAGGCTATTGGCCCTAGGGCCTATATAAGCCTAGCCAAAGGTACCCTGGCTCTCGCCACACAAGAAAATTATTTTCCTGTGCCACTGTCTATCAGAGCCACAGAAGTGATCCCCGAGGTGAATTTCCCATCCAATCATCAAGATTTTTCTTGAACAGTGCTAATGAGTAGCTTTGTTTGGTATAGATGGGAAGTCTCTGGGACAGGAATCTATCCCTCCAGCATGTTCTGTTTATTGTGGTGACGAGATTTAGGTCCCTAGAGCGTGTAGCTCGTAGGGACTGGGATTTCTTTAAGTGGAGCATGTCTAAAAGCTCTGGGTTTGACATAGCTTTGTGTGTTAGGCAGAGATTGCCTGTGAGTAGGCGATATGCAACGGAGTAAAGCTGCAGTTTTTTGAGACGGTCTGCATAGGGTATCTCTTTGAGGCCGGTAATCCTCTTTGTGAGGTATTTTTGTGGCCTTTCCAGTTGTTGTAGATGTCTTGTGAGGTGCATACCAAAAGGGGCATTATACTCTATAATGGGTCTAATGAGTGACGAGTAGAGGGGAACAATGACCTCTTTTTTCCTGGATGAGAAGCCTTTTGTGATGAGGTGTGCCACATAGAAGGATTTCCTGACTACTGTGGCGATGTGATTATCAAAGGCGAGACTACTGTCCACCTGTCCCAAGGTCTCTTATCACACTTTCGGTGTTAAGTAGACTACCACCTATATGGTAGTTCATGGGTACTGAGTTTTTACCAAAAGGAATGACAATGCACTTTTTGGCATTGAGCTTGAGGCCATGGCTTTGACACCAGGCATCTCTCTCAGCAAGTCCCTTTTGTAGGATGTCCACATCTTTTGGAGTTTTGATTATGGCTCCTAGCTTGCAGTCATCTGCGAACTTCGTTAGCCAAAGACCTTCTGTGTTGGCCTGTACTTCAGAGAAGTAGATACCAAACAGGAAGAGGACCCAGGACTGAACCCTGTGGTACTCCACTTGTCGCTGGTCTGAAGCTGGATTTGGAGTCTGCTACTTTCACAGTGTGGGTTCTGTCAGTGAGCCAGTTGGCAACCCATCTTGTGACATAGGGATTTTTACCTAGTTTAGTGAGTATATAATTCCAGAATGGGGGATGGTGTCAAAAGCCTTGGCGAGATCTAGATAGGCTGTGTGAACCACCTTACCCTCATCTATGGCTTTGGTGACTGCTTCAAAGAAGTCTATCAGGTTTAGGAGACATGATCTGCCTTTTACAAACTGGGTGGGGTCCTGAGTTTGGAGTTTACCAATGTCATTGTTTATAAGTTCCATGATGATACGCTCCATAGCCTTGCAGACCAGGCTCGTTAGGCTAATGGGACAGAAGTTTCCGGGGTCTGTGGTGAACATTCTAAGTTTTAAAACTTTAATGTTCTGATATGGACCCGCCATTTCAGCTCATTACAACAATGAACAACCCCTCTTCTCTCATCCACTGCTCAAGCAGTTCTTCAGAGGGGCAAAAACTTAAGATCACCCAGGAGAGCCCCAACTCCAGCCTGGGACCTTAACTTTGTATTGGAAAAACTCACTCTACCTCCTTTTGAGCCAGCTGCAAATGTAGAGTTGAAATTCCTTTATTGGAAAACAGCCTTCATTTTTGCCATCACTTCAGCAAGAAGGGTGTCTGAATTACATGCCCTTATGGCAGTGGAGCTTTTCATCATTTTTCATGTGGACAGGGTGTCCCTCAGGACCAATCCCTCCTTCATGCCAAAGGTAGTAGTATCCAGTGTAGCTTCTAATCAATCCATTCACTTGCCAACCTTCTTTGCTAATCCACAGAACAAAGGGAACGTATATTGCACTCCTTAGATGTGCACAGGCAACTTAGATTTTACTAGGACAGGACTAAACCTCTCAGGAAATCTGAACAGCTGCTGGTGGCATTTGCTGCAGGGGCAGAGGGGAAGGCCATTTCATAGCAAACCATTTCTTAATGGATAGGCCATTGTATTAATTTCTGCTATAAGCACCATGGAAAACCTACACCACAGGGGATAAGACGACATTCGACCAGGGTTGCATCTACTTCTACAGCCTTTCTCAGACATGTCCCTACCCAGGGACATCTTAGAAGCTGCTACCTGGAGTTCTGTACAAACCTTCACCAAGCATTACCATTTGCCAATTTTCTCTAAATCCAGAGCTGGCTTTGCCACTGCAGTCTTGCAGGTCATTGTAGCTGGTCCTAATGCTATCAAAGTTCCTCCTTACATCCTTAGCTTTGGGTATATAGCCAAATGTGATGACTGCAACAGTGAAACATGACGAACATAGTACAGTTGTGTACACTTACTATAAATGTAGATTTTCAAATGTATTCACTGTTGCAGTCCTGGTTACCCTTCCTCCAGCCCCCTGACTTCTTTTGTTTTTTGTTTGAGGTGTAACCTTGTGATATATATATATATATATATATATATATATATATATATATATATATATATATATTGCTATCTGGGGCAAGAAAAACTGATGTAATGGCGTCTGCTGCATGCTTTATTCCCCTGACTACCTGACGTCATGGAAGATGAGACAGCAACCGACCAGGACCAAGACTTTGATAATCAGGCCGACTGAGGGCTACTGCAAGCAGATAACCCAAATGTGATGACTACAACAGTGAATACACTCTAACATGTACATTTATGGTAAGTGTACACAAATGTACTTTCTTTCACCAGAACCTGACTCCTACTTGGGGGCTCCAGAAAGGTTAGGGCAAGAAAAACTGATGTAATGGCATTGGCTGCCTTACTTTATACTACTGACGACCTGACGTCAGTCCTGAAGCGACAGCAACCGAGGCAGAAATACTAAGCCTCTGGTATTCGGGCCGGCTGAGGGCTACCCTGGTAGGGTAACCCAAATGTGATGACTGCAACAGTGTATACACACTAATATCTACATTTATGGTAAGTGTACACAACTGTACTTTCTGGGCCAGGGCCCATTTAAGTTATAGGGCTTTGTTACTGTTTTTCCCACTGTGTGTTCTGTTTTGTACATAGCTTGACTCATTTAAGATAGAGGGTCCAGCTTATTAAAAAAAAGTTTTTTGTTTTGTTTTTGTGTAGTTGTTGGTGTAAAAAGGTTTGGCAAGTAATCCAAACCAGTTGGTTTCAAAAAGTGTGATAAATGTAGTAAAAAAAAAATGCACCTTAGTGATAAACGCACTCCTTCTGTTTAATGTCTTGGGGCTGTCCGTCTACAGGAGTCGTGCTCCATGAGCACTCCTGGAGAGAAAAAAATTGATCCTGAAAGGTCTTCTAAAAACCCCCTTCTCAGATGCACTGGAAGAAGGTCCAGGTTCATCTAAAATTGATAAATCTCCCTCATCTAAATCTGACAAATCTAGAAAGAGGCCTTCCTCTTCTCCTTCATTGGATCCGACATATAAAATCCCCTAGACTGCCTTCCTGAGATCTGAAGGCTACTGGATCTGACAAAGCTTCATAGGCTGCGACTTGCTTGGTACCGGTCTCCGACCTTGGAACCGATCTCCCCTATTCTAAAATCTCTCATACTACAAAGGACAGAATCTCCCACCACCTCGACCTGGTCTTCTAGGAGTGTCTCAACGTGGATCAAGTAGAACGGAAGCTCTTAGAGACACTGGTGCTGGCCAAATTACTGTTGGATCCAACCCCCAGAGCTTCGGATCCTACGACATCCACCTCCTCTGCTGTGACTCCTTCTCTGATCCAACCTCTGGCTTCTGAGTCGGAAGGTCCAGAGTTGGTTTTAGTGGAACTGTCAGATCCAAGACCCACAATGGGTTCTATGGAAGTGACCATGGCTCAGACGTCCTCTGCTCCATTGGAGCTGGAGGAGTCTAGGAGCTGACACTCTTCATTCGGGCCTGGGTGGGGGGGGTCAGATCAGACAGCTGTCTGATCAGACTTTGCTTCTCGGGCCTCAGCTCTGGTGAGTTCGGCTCCTACCTCAGCCTCGGGTCTGTCGTCTTTGGTTCCGGGGGTACATTGGCCTCTTTGAATCCAGGGATATCCTCGGATTAGGGGCGGGGGCTTTAGAGGTAATGAGGTGGGTGCTGTCTCCACAGACAGATCCACAGTCCTTTCTGGATATTCCTCCCTCTAAAGCTTCAGTGCCTGTTCTATACCCCTGCGTCCACAGGGACACAAAGATCCTAGGCCTCAGGATGCCCCGTAGGGCACCTCTCAGTCTTCCGAAACCTCCCCAGAGTACCTTTCTGGGGAGGTCCTTCGGAAGAGACTGTGCAAGAGGAAGCACTTAGACTCAACAGAGGAGTCCATTACTTCTGATACGGACCTTGATGAAGCTGTAGGGTCCCCACGGTCACCTCCTGATGGTGTCTCCTTTGGAGCCATCTTGGAAATGCTAAAGCAGGGAGGTCCCTGGAAGTCACCTAAATCTGCGGCAAGGGAATCTGTATACCCAAAGCCTTTCAGATCTCACCCATCCACCTCTTGGGTGTCTCTGCCGTTCGAGCTCATGGACCTGGTTTCATGAAAGCCGTAGGAGTCCCCAGATTCCCTGGAACCTATTCCTAGGAGGTTTAACATATTTATTACTTCCCCCTCTGACAAGACTTTTCTAACAAAGGGAGTCCAGTTGATGCTATGGTCGTGGCGGCGGCCACTAAGAAGGAACTGTGAGACATCATCTGTCCATCCCCCAAACAAGGTGTATCAGACTATGGACAGGTAAAGAAAGCACATTTTTTCTTCCGCGTTTTTTTTTTTTCTTAGATTGCTGAATTACCTCATTCATTTTACGAGATTGCAGCGGAATCTCCTGAAAGAGATAGGAGATGCCCTCCAAGGTTTTGTAGCTGAAGGGATTGCTGACAAAGTTTCTTCTCAGCTCGCTACCTTAAGTTCAGTTGTCAACGCCTCCATGAGACTCATCTCCCATGCAGCAGATGGGGTGAGTAGAGCAGCAGGTTCTGGAATTTCCCTAAGGAGACATTCTTGGATGCACTTATGTGACTTTGCGTAACCCTTTAAGTCTTGCTTTGTAAATGCCCCATTTGACAGCTCATCCTTGTTCGAGGCCAAGGTAAAGGACACACTGACCAGGTGTGAACAGGAAGGAAAGATGCTGTCTGCCGTATATGTCCATTTTTCCATGCCTACTAGACCTTATCACAAAGGTCAGAGAGGCAGTGGTAAAATGTGGTTCCAGAAATCACAAAGATATTTTCAGGACACGCGTGGTGAAACTTCTTCCAGATGCAGGGGGGAAGTAATAATGGAAGACTCCAACCTCTTGCCAGAGGGGATCCACAAAATCGTTCCTGAAAGGAGGCCGTAGTGTTCGACTCTGGAGGCAGTCGGGGGTCACTTATCTTTGTACCCAGAAGCCTGGCAGCAAGTAAAAGACAGATGGGTACAAAGCATCATATCCAGGGGTTACACCATCCCTTTTTATCTTCCCATCTGAAAGATAAGTTTTAGCTGTTCCACCCAGTCAAAAGGAATAGGCAACTCTAGAAATTCAAAAGCTGCTAGAAAAAGTCATCCAGCAAGTCCCCGCAGACCAAGTAGGATCCAGAATTTAATCAAGATTATTTTTAGTTCCAAAGAAAAGAGGGGACTGGAGACCAATTCTACATGTCAGCATTCTAAACAAATCAGTAAAAAAGATCAAGTTCTGGATGGTGACACTGCAGTCAATTCTCCCATTCCTGGGAAAAGACAATTGGATGTGCTGTACAGATCTCCAGGATGGCGTACTACCACATAAAAATGGATAGGTGATCCAAGCGTCACCTGCACTTTTGGCTGGGAGCCAGTCACTACCAATTTCGAGCTCTGCCCTTTGGTCTTACTACAGCCTTAGTGTGTTCACCAAATGTATGGCACTAGTAGTGGCTCACTTGAGACGTCTACGGTTCCGGGTGTTTCCATACTTGGAAGACTGGCTCTTAACCATCACGACCAGGCATCTTCTAATCAAGGCCAGGGATTCAACCTTGCACCTCTGCTCCCACCTAGGGATCTCCATAAACTACGAAAATTCTGCCTTAGTGCCTTCTCAGCATGATGTATTTTTAGGGACAGTGTTGGACTCAACATAAATAATGGCGAAGCTTCCACCAGAAAGGATACAATCTCTAAGGTACCATGTGAGTTCTCTCTTAAGAAGGAAGAAAGCCCGAGCGAAAACCGTCCTCAAAACTCTAGGGATCATGGCAGCAGCGATAGTTTTGGTTCCCCTAGCACGTCTGTATATGAGGATTCTTTAGTGGTTGTTATCCGCTCAGTGGTTGATGCAAGAGCTGCCGATGTCTCACATACTTGCGGAAAGGTTCTTTGATGGTGGCTACCCTCATCTCAAGTAATTCTAGGTTGACTGTTTCTTCCCCCCCCCAGCCAGTGGCCACGATGACCACAGACACCTCTCGGGGGGGGGGGGGTCATTATCTGGGAAAGACCGTCAAAGGCACCTGGCAGGATCACGAGGCCCACTTGCTCATCAGTGTCCTAGAGACGAGAGCAGAGCTTTTAGTGTTGCAAGCACTCCAGGACTCTCCCCTTGGGAACCATTGCAATCCAGACAAGACAACATGTCAGTTTTATGGTATATAAACAAACAAGGAGGAACCAGATCTTACCCCCTTTGTCAAGAGGCCCTGAGAGTATGGCAGTGGGCAACCTCCTCCCAATATTTTCTGATAACACACAACCCCAGGAAATCCAACGTGATAGCGGACAGACTCAGCAGAGCTATTCTGATGCCTCATTTGGCATTCAAGTGGCCCCTGAAGCAGGAAGTAGTGGAAAGAATTTTCTGGAAATGGGGCCAGTCTTGCAACCTCTTTGCAACATCTTTGAATGCCAAATGCAGCAGCTTCTTTGCCTTCATCCCCCATCTGGGGGGAGTCACCAAGGGATGCACTTGTTCACGATTGGCCCCTGGGCCTCCTCTACACTTTTCCCCCTTTCCTCTAATTCCAAAAGTCCTTCAGAAAGCCAGTTGCTTGGGAAGGGACTTAACACTCATTGTTCCACACTGGCCTCGTCAAATCTGGTTCCCCTTTTAGTGGCCTCATCTTCGGGAGGAGCCTTGGATTCTGGACCCAGTTCCAGACCTTCTTACTTGTGCATCAGGAACTCTCCACTCATTCATTCTCGGCCTCAAACTGACAGTATGGCTGCTCCAATTCCAATGATAGCCAGGTTACCAACTCTTTCCTCTCAGGTTTAACGCATTTTAATTTCTTCACATAAGGCTTCAGCAAGGGAGATTTATAAAAGTAAATGGAAAAGATTCTGCCTATGGGCTACCAATAAACCACGTAAAACCCTTTTCTGCTCCTATTAGTTCCATTCTGGGCTTAAAGCAAAGCTTTTCAACAACGCTGCAACTACTATTAGGGTTCAGCTAGCAGCGATCTCAAACTTTCACTTGGGAGAATCTGGCACCAATGTAATGTCTCATAAACTGTGTAAAGCCTTTCTCAAGGGTACTATGTTATTAAGACCACCTGTCAGAGACCCTCCAGCACCATGGGAACTAAATTTTGTTGTATCACGCATAGTCT